>NC_052060.1:30897419-30909919 GCF_903992535.2 Arvicola amphibius | reverse complement strand
TTCTGCGGTCAGAAAGAGAAATTATTAAATGAAGTGTTAGCTGAGTCAGAACACGGGCTTTCTTTGCATGAGCTACAATCTTCTCAGCTGCAGGGTTTTCTGATTATAGGGTTTAAGCATTTTTATTTTGGATCGGGCCAGTAGGTTTTCCAGCACCAGGGCTTACAAGTTAAAAAAATATATATTCATGCAAAGTTTTGGCTTGGTCTCTTAGCTAACATTTAGATTTTTCTTGTTATCAAAAGAAATTGATTTTTTTTTTTAGTGTTCTTTTCCTCCAACCTTCGTGTTAAAATAAATAAATAAAAGGAGCCAGGCAGTGGTGGCACATGCCTTTAATCCCAGCACTCAGGAGTACTTGGAAGTTCAAGGCCAGCCTGGTCTACAAAGCGAGTTCCAGGACAGACTTCAAAGCTACACAGAGAAAGCAAGAAAGCTTGTCTCGAAAAATCAAAAAAGAAATAAAAATTGAATGTAATAGAACTGCTGTGTTTGCTTTGAGATGTGATGGAATAACATGCATGAGATATGAAATGAGAGATAAACATGTGTATAGTTGAGCCTCCTTCTGTTATGACTGAAGCTTATACAAAACAAACATCTGATAGCAAACTAGGCATTCAAAAGATCTACCCTTGGTTTTGTTCTTGTTTTTTTCAAATATAATTAATCTTTTAGACCTAATCTTCATATCTGAGTAGTTCAATCATTAAAAAGTGACTGAGCCCAAAGGTCTTTCATTAATTCTAGAGAATGGTCTAGCTTTATATTGATTGAATATTTAAAAAAAAAGATGAGAAATAGCATAAGGAAAACATAGCAAGGAACACAGTTAAGGTTGCTATAAGTTACAAATAAAAGTGGGCCAAGTGTGGTGATACAGCCTGGAATCTCGGCATTCAGGAGGCTGGGGCAGGGTTATGAATTTGGGGCTAGTCTGAGTTTACATGGGGATACTCCCACCCCAAACAAAAGATTAGGAAAACACCGGCTAATGGATGCTAATGACTCCATGCAGGCTGGTGGGGATTGATGTCACCTGCTCCAAACCAGAAGCCTGTGGGATAGGGTGTCACCCCTCATTTGCCCTCTCTTTGCCCAAAGTACAACCGGGAGAGAAAGCGGACGCATGTGCGCTGGTCTCCCATGGGTTCTGCAACAGGGCTGCTCCCTCGCTATTTGAAATGGAATTCTGGGATCCTGAGCTTAGTTACGGTAATTTTGAAAACACTCACGAAGTGCCAGAGAATCCAGCTTTTTAACAAGTTCCACAAGTGTTTCTGATGTGCGTGAACCATGTTTGGGAAACCGCTCCGCAGGAGGATTTTCGGAAGTTGCTTTTAACCTTCCCAGCCAGCTATTCAGTGTTTATTGCCATGACTACGTGTACAAACATCTCAGTAAGGAGCAAGGGAACATCTAAATGGTTTTAAGGATCCTTTACCAGAGTTCCTACCTTCCTGTCACTACCATATAAGGTCATTAGTTTGTCTCATAGGTTGTTGTGTGGGAGGCGACTTTGCTGCCCTAATATGCCGAAGAACAGCCTGGTCTGGAGCTCCTCTCTAGGTAACATAAGAACAACGCTGTCTTGGATGGATCGAGCCTGTACAAGAGCTTTCGGCATGCTTTACGCAGTAAAGGGCCAGCACCTGTAGATAAATGAAATCAGGCAAGCTCCTCCCTGCCTCCAGCTACATACGCAGTTGGGCAATCTTCTGAGCTCACACTAAATGTCCAGTAGGTCAGGGAGTGCCAGTTAGCAAAGGTTATAAGCAGAAGTTAGAAAAGGAAGAGAAGGAAGATAGTGACCGGCAGGGCTAGAGAGCTACAGAAACAACTAGGCCACTAGCAAAAAGGCTTACTTCCTGATTGGATCTAGGGCTCTTTTTTAAAAATTACATTTCTATTTTGTGTGTGTGTGTGTGTGTGTGTGTGTGTGTGTGTGTGTGTGTAGGTCAGAGGACAGCTTACTGAAGTCAGTATTCTTCTACCATGCAGCTTCCAGACATCAAACCTGAGTCGTCTTTACTCACTAAGCATCTTGCTTGCCCTGGATCTGGGCCCTTTGGTACTCCAAAGACCTGGGAGTCTTGGTTTCTATCTCAATTAGGGCAAATATGTGGGTAGATTCAAAACTACAGAACCAGCAAGGAAATCTTCAACCTAAAAACAGGTGTGCTAAAGAGATGGCTTAGCTGCTCCTTCAGAGGACCAGAGTTGAGTTCCCAGCACTCACATGGGTAGGTGGCTCATAACTCCAAATCCAAGATATCTGATGCCCTCCTCTGACCTCTGAGGGCACCCGCAAATGTGAAGTACATCCACACCCAGTCAGACAGACACACACACACACACACACACACACACAACCGCATACATGCACACAAATAGGAATTTACAAAACAATTTTGGAAGGAATCCATCTCAGGATGTGAAGTTATTGCAGGTGTTGCTTCAAACTACAGGGTAGGGGGTTATCTCCTTAGGATCCTCCCCCCAAAAAAAGGATGAATAGAGAAGTGGAGGAACAAAGGGTTCCCAGATTGCATTTTGCTCAATCTCTTTTCTATGATATTTTTCACTCTATTCCTGAGCATCATGAACCACCAGCTTTACCTAACACCTACGTAGCAAGTGCTCTCTGTCTTAGCGTGGCCTGACCAGTCCATCTCACTACTGCAGCTTTGACCCTCGAGTTGTTGCTGAGGTCCTTATGAACCGTGAACCGAAAACAGGCCACATCCAGGCCTTCCTCTTTGGAGGAAGAGTGCACCCCTCTTTGGAGCAGAGCGTGCTGTTTCACCTTATTTTGGAACGTGTTTGTATTTTAACATTTGAACGTGGATGCTTCTAAGTTTCTGGGAATTCAAACTGAGTTTCAACAAAACAACGCAAAAGTTGTTGCCCTTCTGGGAAACTGGAAAGCAGGCCAACTCCTTAGAGATGAGTTGAATATGCTGAGGGAGGGAATGATGTCACAAAGAAACTGAAAGGCAGATTGGTCATGGATTTGGATGATCAGCACTTGGCCATTCTGAATGAGAAAGTACAGACATTGCTTTTCCTCAGATCATGCTGCCATAAAACGGGAAGACAAACATCCATTTAACAGGTGTTTTAAATAGATATATATAATATATATGCATATTTAAATAGTGGGTATTTTGTAGGCAAAAGGTAAATTAGACAACCTTTTACTCCATCTCGCATGCTTGTTTGTTTTATCATAATATAAAAGAAGAAAAAGTAGGGGGTTCCATTCCGTAAGTCTTCCCAGGAAAAAAGGACTATTCAGTTGTAGCAAATGAGATAAGTAATATTTTAAATTTCCTCTTTCATCTTCTCTGCGTAATACCCTCCTCCTTCCTTACCAGGTTATTTTCCCACAGTGGAATTGCCTAGGCATGGGTGATGGGAAAAAGGAAGGAAGGGAGCCACAGGCTGGTGAATTGTTTTGCCCCAAGACCCCTACTTCAGGAGCCCGATTGATAAGAGCTATCAATCACTGATGAGTCCTTTAAGGTGTAGCTCCTGACAGTAAAACATTACAAATTCTTTGGAGTGGAGGGGCTAGTCAGTTTTGAGATAATCAATACATCGTGGTCACTCTGAATGCCCTCTGAATTGAATCTGTACATTGAATGGTAATAAACAGCCTTTCCAGGAATCTCCGTGCACTGACGACATGAATCACTAAGGTAATTCTACAGTTTGGGCAAAGTTGTCAGGTCATTTGAGATTTATTTAAGCATATACAGAGAGAGACCAGACAAACACACACACAGTCCAATGCTATATTTTCTGAACAGGCTGGGGACCCCTGCCTCCCTAAAGGGAAGTACTAACAGCAATGTTGTCTGATAAGACTCTCCCTGTGGAGACACAACACACACACACACACACACACATCTATCCACCCCAGATATGGAGCTCATGACAGACCAAAGTAAAGACACCACTTGGGGTGTCAATGAGTTTTATTGGGGTTACTTAACAGAAGTATGGATGAGGGGTTACTTATAGGGGCAGAAATGACTGAAAGATGCTTGCATCACCAAAGCCCACCCAGAATGGGTGACAACTCACAAAATCTGGGAACCTGGAGCACACCAACCAGCCTGCAAGCGGCTCAACATGTTGGTGAGAGTCCCTTCCAAGGGACTCTCTTCCAGGGAGCTCAGCTTGCTTCTGCTTCTTCCAGTCAGCTAGTCTAGTTCCAGCCTTCTTTGCAGCTTTTCTTGTCTGAGTGTGACTCTCAGCAGTTTGGGCCTAACGAGTCAGGTCACTTTCAGTGACTTCCTGAACCTATTTTGAGTTGTTCAGCTTCTGACTTAAGGAGCTTCCTCACAGGGTAGAATGTAGAAAGTTTCATCCTCAGAGGAAAGAGAACACACAGCAAACATCCTCTCTACTTTCATTGGTAAAAAAGCAAGAATTGGAAGGGTCTTTGAGAAGCTTTTCTAAATCTCTCCTAGGGGAAAAACAGCAGGTTACAGACTCTCCCAAGGTGACACAGTTAATATTGGATTTACAGTATCGAAGGCTAAATCCATATCAGGTGTGTGTGTGCCTGCACACGTGAGTCTCACCGCATCTCTGGAAGGAATATGCTGAGATGTCCTGAAACTCATTAAAGAAATTACCCTAATGGAGGGTGAAGTTAAAGGTGTCTTAATTGGTTATTAAGTTTATTAAACCTAACTCTGCTGAGACCCTCAGGGCATGCTCATATTAAAATATTTTACAGCTGTATAAAAGCACCAACTTTAATTACTAAGTATGTGTGCCAGTCTGGAAAGATGGGTTTCCAACCAACTTGGCTGTCAGAAAATACAAACAAATACTTAACAGCTCCAAGCATAGGGCCTGCTCTTCTGGTATTGCTACCTGGTATATCGGAGCCCTTAGGGAAAGTGATGGCAATTGTCTCCAAGTCTATTGGATAAATTCACGGATGGGATCTGAGGAATCTTTAGGGGGAAACACTAAATTCTGATACATAGGAGAATAAGCCGATAATGATAGCATCGATTAATTTATTCCTGGGAGAATCATATAGTGATTAGCAACTTGTTTATACTTGGTATGGATGGTGAGAAAACAGTGTCCCACTTCCTAGCTACCCAGGTCTTTTCGTTCAAGGCTGTGTTTCTCATGCTTTCTTTTTCTTACTTACCACCGTCCTCCTCAAAGAGCAGCTGTGAGCTCCAGATGGCTAATCTCCGCAGCACTGATATTTCTGCAGATTAGTGGGCAGCTGCGCGGAGGACGAAGCCATGCTTTACCGGCCCGGCAATCTCATATGCCCCTTTGCCTGTTTTGTAACCCTGGCCTAGAATGCCACGCTCCTCTCTCCCAACCTCTCTGCCTAGCTTCTGCTTCACTGCCTTCCTTTAAGACAGTGTCTACATGTATTTCACCTCTAAGCCGAAGAGGCTGGTCACAGGCGGCATTTTACCCGTATAGGGTGAGCATACACTGTTGCTTCTTGTTCCCCTCAGATGACTCTGTTCATAGTTTCTCTCCTCTGGTCTACATTTCTGTCTTAGTTCTTGAATCTCACCTCTACCCTCATTCCTGCTCTGGAGCCCTGAAGGGCCTCTTAGCCCGAGGGAGGCTTGCCTTCGGGATCTTTCTAGCCATCCTGTGGAGAATTTGCTAAGCATTGCTCTTTGGGGTTACGGTTAGGGTTCCATGGCATCTTAGTATCGCCTCCGCCATCTATCCTGGTCACAGCCAGCTATTACACGTCGCCCCTACGCTTTCTCAGTCTTTGGCCCTCATTTGTTTATCCAGTAAATCCCCATCACTTCCTGTGTGTCCGTCACTGCGTTTACTCTGTTTTAGAAGGGCTATCTCTTTCCTTTTAGAAACTCTTTTCAGCTGGTATTGTCTCATTAGACTTAATCCCTGCTTCTCTTTCCACCTCTTGGCATTTGTTACATCTACAGGTTTTTACATTTCAATTTCACTTGCCATTTTGTTCAGTGGTGTTTTTTGTTTTGTTCATTGTTCCTTTTTTCTTTAAATTTATTTTTTGGTGGTGGTGGTGGTCTGGCTTGCTTCTTTCAGCAAATGAACAGCAAGCTAGAAACCAGAAACTGTCAGCAGGTATGTCCTTTTCAGCCTAAAACAAGTAAACTTTGTACAGTTAAAAAAAAAATCTCTTCAGTTGAAGGCTGGAGAGATGGCTCAGAGGCTAAGAGCACTGGCTGCTCTTCTGGAGTCCCTGAGTTCAATTCCCTGCAACCACAATGGTGGCTCATAACTGTCTATAATGGGATCTAATGCTCTCGCCTGTTATGCAGGCCAGAGCACACATATTCATCAATAAGCAAATCTTTTAAAAAAATTCTCTTCAGTTGAAAAGGAGCACAAGGAACATAGAGGAAGAAATTGGCTGCAGGTGTAGTGAGAAGGACTTCTGGAATTCTTTTTTATTTTTTTTTTTTTGGTTTTTCGAGACAGGGTTTCTCTGTGGCTTTGGAGCCTGTCCTGGAACTAGCTCTTGTAGACCAGGCTGGCCTCGAACTCACAGAGATCCATCTGCCTCTGCCTCCCGAGTGCTGGGATTAAAGGCGTGTGCTACCACCACCCTGCTGGAATTCTTGATCATGATCCCAATTAATCCTTCTCGTAAGCATGCTATCTAGCTACCATAGGCAGAGTGGACTCATAGAATTTACCACTAAGAAATTGGAGAAATGTGGTGCTGGGGGTGTAGTTCAGTAGAGTAAATGCTTGCTTAGCATGTACAAAGCCCTGGATTTGACCTTTAGTACCTCGCAAACCAGGTGTCACGGTGCACACACGTGATCCAATACTTAGGAGGTAAAGATGGAAGGACTGGAAGTTCAAGGTCATGCTTAGCTAAATGTAGTATGTTTGAGGCTAGCCTGTGATACGTGAGACATTGTCTAAAGAACAAAAAGAAGAGATTTAATGCTTAATTGCACCTTTACACATAGCTGAAATTATCAATATTACCTTTATTTTTCATGTACAAAAGAAATACAGAAGACTTTTGGCCTGAAGTTAAGAAAATAAAGACTAAAGGAAGAGAAGTGGAGGGGAAGGAGGCTAGGCCATTTCTAGGAGATGAAGAATGAAGACTGCCCAGAACTGACCTCAACTCCTCCTCTTCTTCTTCTTCTCCTCCTCTTCCTCCTCCTCCTCCTCCTCCTTCTCCTCCTTCCTCTTTCTCTTCTTTTCCTCCTCCTCCTCCTCCTTCCTCTTCCTCTTCCTCTTCTTCTTCTTCTCCTTCTCCTCCTCCTCCTCCTCTTTCTTTTCCTCCTCCCCCTCCTCCCCCTTCCTCTCCCTCCTCCCCCCCCCCCCCCCCCCCCCCCCCCCCCCCCCTCCTCCTCCTCCTTCTTCTCCTTCTCCTTGGTTTTTCAAGACAGGGTTTCTCTGTGTAACATAACATCCTAGCTGTCCTGGAATCCTGGAACTCACTTTGTAGATCAGGCTGGCCTTGAATTCACTGAAATCTGCCTGCCTCTGCCTCCCAACTGCTGGGATTAAAGGCAGGCACCACCACTGCCTGGCTATCCTGACTTTTTAAATGACAACTTCAAACTACTGTCCAGCCCATCTCTCTTTCCTACCTGAGAGGATGGGTCAGAACTGCCCATCACTAAGTGACGTGCACTGCTATTCTCTCTCCATCCTGCTGGGCCATCCTGTTCCTCACTCCTGAACTCGTAGGAGCTTCCTTCCCTGGATGAGTAATAACTTCCTGTTGTGTAAAATCGTTCAATCTTTCAAGGGCTAAGTGTATCTCTGCAGATGATCAGTGTTTGTTGGGACTGTTACCTAAAGAAATGGTCACAATATTGCTCTTTGAGACATGAAAGCAGTGAGATATTTGTGTCTTAAAGCCACACAAATACATATGCATATCCATGTCCAGGCCTTTATAAAATGCATAGATTGATGTGTGTGCTCATTTAAACTCTATGAAACAAAAGCCTGTGATTTTTCTAAAAATGACATAAATCCCTGCGCTTGCCCAACATGACTGCATGATAGGGAAGGAATTGGGGCCCTCATGCTATCATATCTCATGGGGCAAGCACCAGGCAGGAGTGCGCTGGGGGCTGCTCTTTCTCGGAACAGCCCAGCACTTAACAACTAACCCCAAGATCAGCACAGTCAGCGAGATGAATTACAGGACTTCGTGGCAGAGCATCACAGAAATTCAAGAGCATATCAGAGCATTCGTCACTCTGGTGGCAGGAAATAAGCTACAAGAATTCGGAGAATTGCAATCACACATAATAGCGTTATCATAGGGGATTTCAGAATTTGAGTTATATACACATGGGCTTCTCTTATTAAATAAGTTCCTCTGCAGGTACTGCTTATGAGCTCTCAAGTGAAAGGGGTTCTGGATAGAATCAACGGTGCTCACAAGCACTCAAGGAAAAGGGGTTCTGGATAGAATCAGCCAGGGACCAGGTCCGTAGGGTTGGACAAACGCTATACAGTGTAAACAATAGGACGGATTACAGCTGAAGTGGGTGAAAGTCAACCCTGAGCAAGGACAGTTTGGGCAGCCTTGCTCTAAGGGATCTCCACCCTGGGATGTAAGAGAGAGTATGGCCCTATTATGATGGAGAATGAGTCGCTGAAGTCTCTGAGTGAGTGTTCTGTGATCACACATTTGCATCGCTCCTTGTCTATGAGAGCATGGGGCACACCTCAGTGACAGGGAGCGCAATGGTTCTGACCCAATTTCCAGCTGCCAGAATAATCAATGCCTCAGTTGTAGCCCTTTCTGCCAGGGGCAGAGACCATAGCTCCTCAATGTTACCAATGCTTCCAGAAGATGGGAGATAAACAGAATCACAAAGGGACTTTAAAAAACAGTTTCCAGGCAACCATGGTGGTACACGCCTGTAATCCCACCAGGAGACAGGAGACTTGCTGTGAACCTGAGGAAAGCTTAAGCTACGTAGTAACTACTAGCCTAGCTAGGTCAGCATATAAAGACTCTGTCTCCAAACTAAAAAATAAAAATAAAAAATCTTCACAGATTTCTAGCCCCACCATCCAAAACATTTTATGCATACGTCTGGGGTGGAACATAGCACTCCATCTTTTTTAAAAAGCAGTGAGCTGGGGAATTAGCTCAGTCAGTAAAACATGTGTTGTACAAGCATGAGAACCTGAATTCCACCCCCTGAACCCAGGTATCAAGAAGCTACTCTCTTATAGTCCCACTGTTGGGGAAGCAGAAGCAGGTAGAGCCCTGAGACCCACTGGCCAGCCAGCCTAGCCTACTTAGCAAGTTCAACAATGATGATACCCCCCGTCTCAGAAGCAGGGGGTCCATGCCTTCAGAATGACTTCTGGGGTTGTTCCCTGGCCTCCAGGCCCACCCACAGACACTTGCACACACACTCACGCATACACATGCATGAGCATGCATACGTGTATGCATACATACAAACAAGAGAAGCTATGTAGCTGATGGATATGATTTCTCCACGTGGCTTGTTCCTGACAGAAATTAAGATCTGAGGCCATCTTCATAAAATGGGATCTAATTCATTAAGCTAGATCTAAACCACTCATCTAGTCTATATCAATATTTTTTTCTCTTGCAAGAGGGATATATGTACGCTTGCCCTTAGGAACGATATATTTTCCCCAACTTTACTCTCCCTTAGCAATCTAGGCCCTAATATTTAGAGCTTCATAAATAAATACCAAATTAAAACATTTAGCAAAAACACAGACCAGCAGTCAGCCACCTAAAGCTGAAGTAAACAGCATAAAATTTCCGTTCTAAATCTCAGAGTCAACTCTGCATAACACAGACAGCTCTATGCTTCTGTAACCAAGAGCGAGCCATTAGGTTGCAAAGCTCCCTGGGTATCACTGTCCCTCTGAAGCCTTACACACCAGATGACACTGGGAAAGATGACCTGGTTGTCATGGACACATGGTGCCCAAGACTGTGTGGCTTGCAGAAGCCTGGACAGGTGCCACGTGTGTGACTCAACCATTGCTCTAGTGTCCCGCTTTAAAGGAGGAGTCTTCAGAGGTTAAATTAGAAGATACAGGCTAGATTTCAAAGTCTTACTTTGGAGTTCCCCCAATTGCATAATTATGCCTAAGTTTGCTGATAACACACATGGTTACCAAATATTTAATAGAACTGAAGCAAAGTATATCATGAAAAGATGTTTCAACTCTTTACATACGGATTTATGTATGTATACACACATATTTCCTTTAATCATTCTAAGAAAAAGTAATGAAAACAAGCACCAATAATAAATTAGCATTCCACTTAGTTTTCTGGTGGATCAATCCAGAAGTGATATTACCAGCATTCATATAAATCTGACCTCTTTACATGTAAACTCAGATAAATGTGCTTTTTGCTCTGACATTATTTGATAGAAAATAGTATGCATAAGAAAATCAATGGGTGCTAGGAAGAGAGGACAAAATCTCAACTGCTCCTGAACATCTTATCAATACTCAGAAAGTCTAGAGGTGGGAAACCGTACTTGCTTTATCCTGCTGGCTGGGTCTGACACCCAGGGTTCTGCACGGATGGGTGGGCACTCTACCATCAAGCCATTCTCTAGTCTTGGTCCCACTTTCCAATGATGCAAGAGCTATGGAACACAGTCCCAGACCCAGCTGCTGATAGTCTTTTTTGGAAAGTGGACCTCACAGGAAAAAAGCAAAAGAAAGCAAATCAAAACAAATAATAAACCATAACATTGTATCCAGTCTATTCGTTCATTCATTTCTTTGATTCTGGCCTAGTGCTGAAAAGCAGAGATGAAGAAATTACCAAGCTAATGCTGGAAACATAATTCAGTTAGTTTAGTGGGTCTTCAAAGAAAACTGAGGAGTGAAATGGGGATTGGGTGGGGGGACAGTGGGGGGAGCCGGAGGAGGAGAGGGAGGGGAACTGTGGTTGGTTTGTAAAATAAAAAAAAAAAACTTTTAAATAAAAAAATTAAAAAAAGAAATCTTGAGAGAGAGAGAGATAATTTATTCATAAGGGATTAGAGAGGTTTTTTTTTTCACAGCAGTTTCTTGTAATGACTATCGGGATTTTTTAACTTTTTTTTTTTTCTGAGGCAGGGTTTCTCTGTATAACTCTGACTGTATTGGAACTCACTCTGTAGATCAGGCTGACCTCGAACTCAGGGACCAGCCAGCCTCTGCCTCCTGAGTGCTGGGACTAAAGGCGTACACCTCCACTCCTGGCTTAGGATTTTTAAACGGTCAATAGAAGTGTGTATAAGTGTGTGAGCGTGCATGAGAGTGGTGCATGCTTGCAAGCGTGTGTTTGGTTGCCTATGTGTGCACATGCATGTTTGAGTGCACTTGCTCATGAATGTGCATGTGAAAGTTCCCTTGAACTTGAGAAAGAATCTCTCAGTGGTCCTGGGTTCTGCCATTTTGTCTGGACGGGCCAGCTTCCCCAGCACCCACACGTTTCCCCCCCCTCAGAACTGAGATTAGAGGCGCATATTTTCATGCACAGCCTTCTACATTGGAGCAGATGATCCAGGCTCAGATCCTCATGCTTGTACAGCCAGCGGTTAATCCACCAAGTTATCTCTCCATCTCTGCCTCTAGATTATTTTCTAGCCTCACCTCCACCCCCAATGCCCACATTGTCATTGCCGTCTTAAAGATGATAAGGTTGGCTCATATAGGACGACGGATGACTTTACTGTTTACTAGGAGCTCAGATGTGAGCAGAAATGACACGTGTCGTCTCTAAGCAAAGACTGAAGAACCATGGTGGCTGTACTTCCTCTCTGCCACAAAAGCAGCCGTATCAAACTGGGGACATAAAGCAGGCAGAGTAGAGACACTTACAGTCCATGATGAATGTGTGGAATAAAAGTGGAACACAGACAGGGTATGGTCAGCTACTGACATTTTTAGATTGTTTCTGCAACAAAGCCTACGGTCTCCTGGCTTGATGCACATGATAAGTGGCAAAAAAAAAAAGAAAGAAAAAGAAAAAGAAAAAAAGAAAAAGAAAAAAATGACTCAATCCTGCCTTCTAAATTTCTAAGCCTCTGGCATCGAATAAAGGTGCTTGGCTCAGTGTAGGCACTCCATAAACATTTGTTGAAGGAAGGAATGTGCGGTTGTTGCCCAGAATTGAACATAATATTTCAGATGTGATTCGATACACACAGGAGGCACCAGAACTCCAAATACTCTTTTTATACCGAACATCTGTTAACGAAGGCTTAGAGCGCATTGCTTTTTGAAAACCGTACTGATTTCTTTGACAACAATGGCAACAGAATTATATTCTCCTTAACATGTACAAAAGCATGGGGGGAACGTGTCACGGTTGATACAAAATAAGAGATGAAAATAATTGCTCTATAGCTGTTCATGATTTCATGAGGGAAGGTCAAGCACCCACTCAGCTGGGCCACAGTGCAGTGACCACAGGTGGAAGAGGGCCCAGGTTTTTTGTTTGGTTTTGTGGTTTGGTTTGG